>NC_056743.1:384183821-384186321 GCF_019279795.1 Protopterus annectens | reverse complement strand
AAGATTACTATGGGATTTTGTCCTATATTAGTATGAAAGTTTTGGCCTAATTTTAGGAGTTCCCAGTTATTATTTAGGATGCGTCTAAATTCTACACTTAATTAATTGAACTGTGTGGAAAAACTAATGTTATAATTCTTTTGTTGTTCTTGTTTTTTTTCCTCCTCTTCTTCTACAGTTCTGAAATTATCAAAAACTTCAGTTTCTCCTGTTCTGTCTAAAAGGTTGTTGCTATCTTGTATTTTTAAAAGAGGGCCTAATATTCCAATGGTCCTCTTTCTTATTACTTCTTGAATAACTGAATTTATCAGTCTTCGAGGATAGCCTCTATTCAAGAACATGGTAGTCAAGAAGTCACACTCTTCTAAGAAAGAACTTTCTTCTGAACACATCCTAGATGCTCGTACTACCTGACTCTTAACTACACCTTTCTTTTGAAAGGAGGGATGGGAACTCGAGAAGTGTAAGAATGAGTTACTGTAATGAGGTTTTCTATAAATGGAAGTAGTGTATTTCATCTTTTCAATATCTTTTCTTATGTTGATGTCCAAAAAATTAATCGATAGTACATCAAACTGATAAGTGAACTCTAGAAATGATGCGAAAGAGTTCATTTTATCAATAAGTTCAATGGCATTTTTTTCTTCATTAGTTTTCAAAATCATTAGTATGTCGTCTTGGTATCGTGTATACCAGACGACTAGATCTTTAAATATTTTTTGTGGAAACAAAAAAGTATGTTCCCAAAACGCCATTACTAAATTGGCAAAGGACCCCCCGCAAGGGGAGCCCATTGCTACACCTGTTGACTGGAGAAACAAGTCATTTTTAAACATGAAAAAGTTGTTTTTCAAAACTAGTTCTAACAAAGATATAATCAAATCAATATCTTCACCTGGCAGATGTTTATTCAATAAAAAATCTCTAACCCATTCTGCACCTATTTCTTGTGGAATTGCTGTATATAAATCTTTGACGTCAGCTGTCATGAACGCAAAGTCGGCTTGAAATGGAATATTATTTAATTTTTCTAAGACGAACCAAGAGTCCTTGCAGATTTGTGGCTCATTTTTAAGTACTTGTTTTAATTTGTTGTCGACCCACTTAGCACAAGAATAGGTTATGGACTGACGTCCATCTATTATGGGCCTAAATGGAGGGTTATGAATGTTCTTATGGAGTTTAGGAACTCCGAAGATGACAGGAATCATAGGAGCTGGCATAGTTAAATATTGATACAATTCTGTACCTATAGACCCTTCGATATACAAATCACTCAATGAATTTTTTATTTTTTGATAGGCCTGATTTAATTCATTCTTTGAGATTTCTGTGTAGTTATCACTTGATAACATTTCTTTTATCTGCTTCTCATAATCATCTTCATACATAAGAACTGCCCCCCCACCTTTATCGGGTTTCATAACCCGAATGTTGTGAGCTTTTACTAGGTCTATCAAATTATACATATCTATATTAGTATGTTTGTGATGAAAATACTCTGTTCAATGCTCTTAGATGAATTTCTACTACTCTTTCAAACACTAATACATTGTTGTCCAATGGTGGATTATATGTGCTTGCCACTCGCTCGGTACTAAACACATTTTCATTGTCACCTAACAAGATTTTTAAGTTGAGTTTGCGAGTGTAAAGCTTAAGGTCACAGAGAGCTTTGGCTAAATCTGGCTTATGTGGAAGTGAATAATTAAAGCCTTTTGCCAGCAGTTCTACAAATTCAGTTGGAATCTCGAACAATGTATAATTGTAGATTTTAAAGTCATTGCTGTCACTTAGAGTAATAACAGGGAAAGAACCAAAGCCTGTTACCTCTTGCGGCGATTGAATGTTCTCCTGTTGTTGTTCTGGTTCTTCCTCTGGGCGTTCTTCCGCCTGTTGTTGTGAGCTACTGGTTGAAAACCCTGGTTGGTATAATCCACTCGGCTATTGTCGCCTTGTTGTTGTTTTTGCTGATTTAGATTATGAATACGTTCACTTCTTCTATTTTGATTGCTGTCGAGGACCTCGCCATACGCAACCTGATTATTGTTGTTTACCCCAGTGTTAGTTGCTGCATTAGCGGATGTGTTTTCATTAGTTGTATCTACCCCGTTGGTTGGGGAAAAATAGGAAACGTTGTTGGTTCTGTTGGACGGCGGATCGGGATACGCATTGCCGTTGGCGTATGCCGTCATGTCTCTATTGATCTTCCATTTTTTGGTTTCACCAATCTTTATAAGGAGTGAGTCAATACTAGAAAAAATTCTTCCGTAGTCGTATTGATAACGATTAAAGTCTAAATTGGTTTTAATTTCATGTTCTAAGGTTTGCAATTGTTGTTCAAGAGTTAGCATTTGTTCCGTGTACTCTTTTACTAGTATGTCAAGAAAGCAAAGCCCCTGCTGGTTAAAGAAAGCAATAAGTGTCTTGTGGAATTCTGAGTTCGTTTTAACCCCTGAGGGGTATTTCCACTGCCTGAGACCCTTAGGCACGATCTTCA